>NW_017670424.1:632439-672232 GCF_001879085.1 Nicotiana attenuata
ACTTCTCGAAAAATTCGAAATTTACATCACCGGATTCCTCGTCTCGCCACGAGTCCGTACATATAAAATTTACCAAAATCGGAGCTCGTTTGACCCTCCAAATTCCATTTTTACATCACAGCTTTCCAAGCCCTAGCTTGACCCGTTTTTGATGAAATTCTACTGATTTCTATGATAAATTTACCATAAACTCGAGTAATTAGGCCAAGAGACTTACCTCCAAATTTATTCTCAGTCAAAACCCTTGAAAATCCTCGCCCAAAGCTCTCCAAGTCGCTTAAAAATGGTGAAAACTACCCCTTGCTCGCGGATGAAATTTAACATTTAAAACCCTTATGTTACCAGCGAATTTCGCTTCTGCGGTCCCGCTACCGCTTATGCGGGACCGCTTCTGCGGCCAAAAATCCGCTTAAGCGGTTTTCACTTAAAAACCGCCTATTCGCTTATGCGATTCAACCACCGCTTCTGCGGTTCCCTCAAGTCCGCTTCTGCGGTACAGTGTCCGCTTATGCGGACCCATTGGTGCGAGCCACCTTCTGCTTTTGCGGAATTTCCCTAGCCGGCCAACGATCGCTTCTGCGACCACATACCCGCTTCTGCGGTCCATTTCCGCAGAAGCGGGAACACCAGATGACAGCAAAAATCTGACCTGCAATACACCTCAAAACTCTCGTTTAACCACCCGAATTCACCCCGAGGCCCCTGGGACCTCAACCAAAAACACCCATACATCCTAACACCTCATTCAAACTTGTTCTCATCCTCAAAACACATCAAACAACGCTAAAACCATCAAATCACATCGAATTCAAGCCTAAGTTTCTTAAAAACTTCCGAATTACGCATTCGATCAAAAACCCGACCAAAACACCTCCGAATGACCTGAAATTTTGCACATATCCAAAATCACCTAACGGAGCTACTGCAACTCTCGGAATTCCATTCCGACCCTCGGATCAAAATCTTACCTATCCACCGGAATTCGCCAAAATGCCAACTTTGCCAATTCAAGCCTAATTCTACTCCGGACCTCCAAAATCACTTTCGATCGCACTCCTAAGTCACAAATCACCTCCCGAAGCTAACCGAATCGCCGGAATTCACCTCCGAGCTTTCTAACTAATAAGTCAACGTTCGGTTGACTTTTCCAAACCAAACCTTCCTTAAAGAGACTAAGTGTCACCGTATTCTTCGCATTATGGGCATAGTGGAGTCCAGCAGGGTTTCTTTCACTGCTTTTCAGCTTTGGGGAGCCGCCTATGATTGGTGGAGCACTTACGAGATAGACAGTCCAGTCGAGGCTGTTTCACTGACTTGGACCCAGTTCTCGGATATGTTCATGAGAGAGTTTGTCCCCCAGAGTCTCAGGGATGCATGGCGCAGAGTTTGAGCATTTGCGCCAGGGTGCTATGACCGTTTCTGAGTATGCTATCCGTTATACCAGGTTGGCCAGGCATGCATCGGCTTTGGTTGCTACAGTTTGGGAGAGAGTTCGCAGGTTCATTGAGGGTCTTATCCCACCCATCAGATCTAGCATGGCTCGAGAGTTGGAGACGGACGTTCCTTATCAGCAGGTAGTGAGCATTGCTAGGAGGATTGAGGTTATGCTCGCCAGGGAGCGAAGGGAGAGGGAGGCCAAGAGGTCTCGAGAGTCGGGCCACTACTCTGGTGCCCGTACCCCATCAGGAGGTCGTTATGGTAGGGGTTATGCGGGTCGCCTTGTTCATTCAGCTCTTCCAGCAACCGGTAGTGCTCCAGCTCCACCTGCACCTCAGGAGCCTTACTATGCACCTCCAGTTTCTAGCGCGCCTCTTGCGCGGGGTGTTTCCAAAGGTCAGTCCGGCAGGCCTAGTCCCAGCCAGTCACAGCCACCGCATCCTCCCAGAGCTTGTTTCGAGTGCGGTGATACACGCCACATGGTTAGGGACTGCCCCAGACTTGGTAGGGGTGCATCTTCACAGACTGCTCAGCCACAGCGTGCTCCTCAGAGTTATCAGGCCATGATCATAGCTCCAGCTGCTACCCCACCTGCCCAGCCGGCTAGGGGCGGAGGTCGGGGAGATAGAGGTCGCCCTCGAGAGAGGGGCCGGGCCATATATTATGCTATTCCTGCTCGTACTGAGGCTGTTGCCTCCGACTCCGTCATTACAGGTATTATTCTGATTTGTCACAGAGAGGCATCGGTTCTATTCGATACGGGCTCTACTTACTCTTTTGTGTCTTCTTACTTTGATCCTCATTTGGGTGTGCCTCGGGATTCTTTGAGTGCCCCTGTTTATGTTTCTACTCCTGTGGGAGATTCTCTTGTTGTGGACCACGTTTACCGGTCATGTTTGGTTACTATCCGTGGTTTTGAGACCAGAGTAGACTTATTATTACTTGGTATGGTGGATTTTGACATTATTTTGGGCATGGACTGGTTGTCGCCCCATTTTGCTATTCTTGATTATCACGCCAAGACCGTGACGCTGACTATGCCAGGTATTCTGCGTATTGAGTGGAGTGGTACTTTAGATCACACTCCTAGTAGAGTTATCTCTTTTCTTAAAGCTCAGCGTATGGTTGAGAAGGGGTGTGCCGCGTATTTAGCTTATGTGAGAGATGTCAGTGTTGATACCCCTTCTGTTGACTCAGTTCCAGTGGTACGGGATTATCCCGATGTGTTTCCAGCTGATCTTCCGGGCATGCCGCCCGATAGAGACATCGATTTTGGCATTGATTTGTTGTCGGGCACTCAGCCCATTTCCATTCCTCCGTATCGTATGGCTCCTCCTGAGTTGAAGGAGTCAAAGGATCAGTTACAGGAATTGCTTGGTAAGGGTTTTATTCGACCCAGTGTTTCACCGTGGGGTGCTCCTGTTTTGTTCGTGAAGAAGAAGGATGGTTCCATGCGCATATGTATTGATTACCGCCAGCTGAATAAGGTTACAGTGAAGAACCGTTATCCTTTGCCTCGCATTGATGATCTGTTTGACCAGCTTCAGGGCGCACATGTATTTTCTAAGATTGACTTGCGCTCAGGTTACCATCAGTTGAAGATTCGGGGGCCAGATATCCCGAAGACTGCCTTCAGGACTCGATATGGCCATTACGAGTTCCTTGTCATGTCATTTGGGCTGACCAATGCCCCTGCAGCTTTCATGCATTTGATGCACAGTGTGTTCAGGCCATATCTTGACTCATTCATGATTTTTTTTTGATGATATTCTGGTGTATTCCCGGAGTCGGGAAGATCATGAGCAGCACCTGAGGACCGTGCTACAGACCTTGAGGGAGAAAAAGTTATATGCAAAGTTCTCAAAATGTGAGTCTGAGTTCTGTGGCATTCTTAGGCCATGTGATTTCTAGTGAGGGTATTCGGGTGGATCCGAGGAAGGTAGAGGCCGTACAGAGTTGGCCCAGGCCGTCCTCAGCTACAGAGGTTCACAGTTTCCTTGTCTTGGCAGGTTACTACCGTCGCTTCGTGGAGGGATTTTCATTGATTGCTGCCCCTATGACTAGATTGACCCAGAAGGGTGCCCCATTTCAGTGGGCAGAGGAGTGTGAGGCGAGCTTTCAGAAGCTCAAGACAGCTTTGACTACAGCCCCAATCTTGATGTTGCCTACCGGTTCGGGGTCTTATACTGTCTATTATGACGTCTCGAGAGTTGGCCTTGGAGCAGTGTTGATGCAGGACGGTAGGGTGATTGCCTACGCGTCCAGACAGTTGAAGATACATGAGAAGAACTACCCTGTCCATGACCTTGAGTTAGCTGCTATTGTTCATGCCTTGAAGATCTGACGTCATTATTTGTACGACGTGCCTTATGAGATTTACACTGATCATCGGAGTTTGCAGCATTTACTCAAGCAAAAGGATCTCAATATGCGTTAGAGGAGGTGGTTAGAGTTGCTAAAGGATTATGACATTACTATTCTGTATCACCCTGGCAAGGCCAATGTAGTGGCGGATGCCTTGAGTCACTGGGCGGAGAGTTTGGGGAGTTTGGCATACTTACCAGCTTCAGAGAGGCCTATGGCGATGGATGTTCAGGCCTTAGCTAGCCAGTTCGTGAGATTGGATCTTTCGGAGCCCAGTCGAGTTCTAGCTTGTGTGGTTTCCCGGTCCTCCTTATTTGATCGTATCAGGGAGCGGCAGTATGATGACCCTCATTTGCTTGTCCTTCAAGACAAGGTTCAGCGTGGAGATACCAGAGATGTGACCATTGGAGATGACGGGGTATTGAGGATGCAGGGCCGGATTTGTGTGCCCAATGTTGATGGTCTTCGAGAGTTGATTCTAGCAGAGGCCCATAGTTCGCGGTATTCCATCCATCCGGGTGCCGCGAAGATGTATCAGGACTTGAGGCAGCACTATTGGTGGAGGCGGATGAAGAAGGATATAGTTGGTTACGTGTCTAGATGCCTCAACTGCCAGCAGGTGAAATATGAGCACCAGCGCCCGGGTGGGTTGCTTCAGCAGATAGAGATTCCGGAGTGGAAGTGGGAGCGCATCACCATGGATTTCGTGTCGGGACTCCCACGGACCTTGAAGAAGTTTGATGCCATTTGGGTCATTGTGGATCGGCTGACCAAGTCCGCTCATTTCATCCCTGTGTGTACCACTTATTCATCAGAGCGGCTGGCGGAGATTTATATCCGGGAGATTATCCGTCTGCATGGTATTCCAGTTTCTATTATTTCGGACAGAGGTACCCAGTTCACATCGCGGTTCTGGAGAGTCGTGCAGCAGGAGTTAGGCACTCGGGTGGAGTTGAGCACAGCATTTCACCCCCAGACGGACGGACAGTCCGAGGGCACTATTCAGATTCTTGAGGATATGCTCCATGCGTGTGTGATTGAGTTTGGAGGGTCTTGGGATCATTTCTTGTCACTGGCGGAGTTTGCTTACAACAATAGCTATCAGTCTAGCATTCAGATGGCGCCGTATGAGGCTTTATATGGTAGGAGGTGTAGATCTCCGGTGGGTTGGTTTGAGCCGGGTGAGGCCAGGCTATTGGGCACAGAGTTGGTTCAGGATGCATTGGAGAAGGTTAAGACGATTCAGGATAGACTCCGTACAGCCCAGTCCATACAGAAGAGTTACGCGGACAGGAAGGTTCGTGATGTTTCATATATGGTTGGTGAGCGGGTTCTGCTTCGGGTTTCGCCTATGAAAGGCGTCATGAGGTTTGGGAAGAAAGGAAAGTTGAGTCCGAGGTTTATTGGCCCTTTTGAGATCTTGCGGCGAGTTGGGGAGGTTGCCTATGAGCTTGCCTTGCCTCCCAATTTGGCCGGAGTTCATCCAGTATTTCATGTTTCGATGCTTCGGAGGTATCACGGTGATCCATCTCACGTGTTGGATTTCAGTTCAGTCCAGTTGGACAAGGACCTATCCTATGTTGAGGAGCCAGTGGCTATATTGGACAGACAGATCAGAAAGTTGAGGTTAAAGAACACTGCTTCAGTGAAGGTTCAGTGGCGGGGTCAGCCGGCCGAGGAGGCGACTTGGGAGACCGAGCGGGATATGCGCAGCCAGTACCCTCACCTTTTCACTACTTCAGGTATGTTCTCTATGCTCGTTCGAGGACGAACAAATGTTTAAGTGTAGGAGGATGTGACGACCCGGCCGATCGTCAGAAGCGACCTTGGTCATCGCAGAAGCGAGTAGGGGCATCCTCCCCAGGAACGGCAGAAGCGGCAGGATTTCCGCAGAAGCGGGCCCGCTTCTGCGAGATGGGAACCGCAGAAGCGGAAGGTCGGATTTTTAAAGAGACCGCAGAAGCGGCTTGGATTCCTCATAAGCGGGACCGCAGAAGCGGTAATCCCTGTTCAGAAATAAGAAATTCGAGGGTTGAGTTCAAAAGATAGAAAAATCAATTGAGAGCTCGGGAGAGGGAGATTCTTGGATGGTTTTGAAGAGAAGATCATTGAGTAACGTTTTCTTAATCCTATTTAGTTGTATTCCATCAATATCTAGTTAAATCCATCATTAGAATTCGAATTTAGGATAAAAAATTGGATAGTTTGAGGAAAACTTCTTAAACCTAACTTTTGGATTTTGAGTGGGCATTTGACCTCCGATTTGAGAGATTTTTATATGGTTAGAATCGTGAGAGTACGAGGGTTCTGTAAATGTGAGAATTATTCGATTCTGAGACGTTGTCATGAGGGGCGTTTTGGTCATTTTTACCTATTTTTGCGCCTTAGCTTTAAATTTTATAGTGGAATCAGTTGTTTGCAATATTACTTACGATATGTAATTGAATTGAATAGATTTGGGCCATTTGGAGTCGGATACTCGTGGCAAAAGTGTGATTTCGAGTTGATTTTGGTGCCGATTCGAGGTAAGTGGCTTGTCTAACCTTGTGTGGGGGACTTTTCCCCTTAGGATTGTTACTTGATATTTGAGTGCCTTGTACGTGAGGTGACGGGCGCGTACTTGAGCCGATTGATGGAAAATCCAGTTTTACTTAAGTTATTGAGATTTAGTTTCTTTCTTACTTGCCTTATTCTACTTGAAATTTTAACTTGTGCTAGATTAGGAAAAGCATGTTTAGTTGACTTGATTGCCTAATTGCTTGAGTCGTTTTGACTGTTCTACGTGAAACATGCTAGGCTAGTTCTATCTGTGTTGTATTTCGTACTTCATTCCTTGGTATATTTCTGGCTGTGGTTGCGCATTTACATTGGGACTACGGATGTGGGATTCCGGTAGCTCCCCCCCCCCCCCCCCCTGTTTGTTTATTTTGGGACTACGGGTTCGATTCCCGGTAGATACCCCTGCACTTTTACTTTGGGACTGTGGGTTAGATTCCCGATAGATCCCCCCTACATATTGATGGTTGGACTACGGGACGGTGTCCCGGGAGATCCTTCGGTTTGTCACATGAGTTGGACTACGGGACGGTATCCCGGGAGATCCACTGGACAGTTGAGAAAAGGGATGCAGGACGGTATCCTGGGAGACCCACATTGTTATTCTTGGTATTGAGTTGTAGTCATTCTGTGTTCATTTCGTTCTTTGTGTAGTTGTTGTTATTTCGTTAGCCTGTCTTATCTCACTGTTGTACTCATTATTTTTGTCAGATTTTCATACTGTTAATTAATATTCTATTTTACCTCAGTAGGGCCCTGACCTTCCTCGTCACTACCCAACCGAGGTTAGGCTTGGCACTTACTGAGTACCGTTGTGGTGTACTCATGCCCTTCCTGCGCATGTTTTTCATGTGCAGATCCAGGTACCTCTTCTCAGGCGCACTATCCTTGAGGCGAGGAGACACACGGAGACTTCGAGGTATATCTGCAGCGTCCGCAGACCGAAGAGTCTTCTTCCTTATTCTAGTTGTAGAGCTGTTATCCTATCATACTTTTGATGTAGATATTCTGGAGATTAGAGTACTAATGGTAATTCTATTAGCCTGTGTCTCCGGTGAGTTTCCGGGTTTTGGGATTGAGTTGTAGACTTCCGCATATCTTTAGAGTTGTATAGGCCGGGCGGCCTTATATTCAGTTGTTATTTTTCATATGCTCAGTTTTAATTGATTATTCCTCAAGTTAAATTGTTATTTCCGCACTGTTAGGCTTACATATTTGTAGGAACTAGGTGCCATCACGACATGTTCATGGAGGGTGAACGGGGGTCGTGACATTGGTTCTCATTGTTGTGTTCGTTTCAGCCATGAACACCGCCTAGTTTCATAAGTGCGTAGAGAACTGGCCTTACAAAGTTCTCCTTGAAGTGGCTAACACTTCACACTTACATGTGATTCCTAAACGTGTCATCCCGTAGATACACTATTTGATATACCCCGTATCAAATTTAGAAATCATTAAAAAGACTTAATGTTTTATCCTTGGTACTGAACATTGTCTCATCACGAGAATGGACCAAAAGTTTAGTTGACAATGTTGAACCGTCATTAATGACTTTGTTTGATCTTCTTAAACCTAGATTTTGGGATCTCCAGTCTTCTAGGTAGAGTTACCGCCACTATGACTTGTTCTCGGCCACTGTCCCATTCCCCTTGATGTCTTCTCAACTACCTCTCTAGTTAGGCCTTTTGTAAGTGGATCTAACACATTATCACTTGACTTTACATAGTCAATCGTGATAATTCCTCTAGAGAGTAATTGTCTAACGGTTTTATGTCTTCGTCGTATATGACGAGATTTACCGTTATACATAACGCTCCCAGCCCTTCCAATTGTCGCTTGACTATCGCAATGTATGCATATTGGTGCCAACGGTTTGGGACAAAATGGAATATCTTCTAAGAAATTCCGGAGCCATTCAGCTTCTTCACCGGCTTTATCTAAGGCTATGAATTCAACCTCCATTGTAGAGTGGGCAATATAAGTTTGTTTGGAAGACTTCCAAGATACCACTCCTCCACCAATAGAGAATACATATCCATTTGTGGACTTGGAATCAGTTGATTCGGTGATCCAATTTGCATCACAATATCCCTCAATGACCGCAGGATATTTACTATAGTGCAAAGCAAAGTCCTGGATATGTACTAAATACCCCAAAACTCGTTTCATGGCCATCCAATGAGATCGACCTAGATTGCTCGTATATCGACTCAATTTACTTATAGCACAAGCTATATCTGGTCGTGTACAATTCATGATATACATTAAGCAAACTAACACACGAGCATAATCCAATTGTGATATGCTTTGGCCTTTGTTCTTTGCTAATGCAAGATTCACGTCAATTGGAGTCTTTGCAACTTTAAAGCCCAAGTGCTTGAATTTTTCAAGTACTGTCTTAATATAATGAGATTGTGACAATGCCAGACCTTGAGAAGTCTTATGGCTCTTAATTCCCAGAATAAAATCAGCAACTCCCAAGTCTTTCATATCAAACTTGCTAGTTAGCATACGCTTAGTAGCATTTATGTTGGCAATGTCATTATTCATTATGAGCATACCATCCACATATAAGCAAACAATGACTATGTGATTTGGAACATTTTTAATGTACACACATTTATTACATTCATTTATCTTAAACCCATTTGACAACATTGTTTGGTCAAATTTCGCATGCCATTGTTTGGGTGCTTGTTTTAATCCGTAAAGGGACTTAACAAGTCTACAGACCTTCTTTTCTTTACCTGGAACCACAAACCCTTCAGGTTGTTCCATGTAGATTTCTTCCTCCAACTCTCCATTTAAGAAGGTTGTTTTAACATCCATTTGATGAAGCACCTAACGCTACTAACGTTCGTATGGACGTCATTCTTGTAACTGGAGAGTATGTATCGAAATAGTTAAGACCTTCTCGTTGTCCATGCCCTTTGACCACAAGTCTTGCCTTAAATTTGTCAATAGTGTCATCATCTTTCATCTTCCTCTTAAAGATTCATTTAGAACCCAATGATTTATTTCCTGGAGGAAGATCAACCAATTCCCATGTATGGTTGTTCAATATGGATTCTATTTCACTATTGACTGCCTCTTTCCATAACAATGATTCTGAAGAAGACATTGCTTCTTTAAATGTTTGTGGCTCATTTTCCAGTAAGAAAGTCACAAAATCTGGTCCAAATGAAGTAGACGTTCTTTGATGTTTACTACGTCTTGGATCCTCTTGGCTAAGTGTACTTTCTTTTGTTTCTTCCTGAGGTTGTTTTGATCCTTCACCAATCGACTCACATTCCTTTTTATACGGATATATATTTTCAATAACTCAGCATTATCTGATTCTATAACCGTATTATTATGAATGTCAGGATTTTCTGATTATGAACCAGAAATCGATATGCTTTAGTATTAGTCGCATATCCTATGAAAACACAATCAATGGGTTTCGGTCCTATTTTTACCCTTTTGGGTTTAGGAACCTGCACTTTTGCCAAACACCCCCACACTTTAAAATAATTCAAGTTGGGCTTCCTTCCTTTCCATTGTTCATATGGAATAGATTGTGTTTTGCTATAGGGTACTCGATTTAGTATTCGGCTAGCCGTAAGAACGGCTTCCCCCCACAAGTTATGTGGCAATCCAGAACTTATCAATAATGCGTTCATCATCTCCTTTAACGAACGATTCTTTCTTTCTGCAATCCCATTGGATTGGGGCATGTAAGGGGCCGTTGTTTGATGAATAATTCCATATTCTAAACATATTTGTTCAAAAGGAGATTCATATTCACCACCCCTATCACTTCTTATCATTTTAATTTTCTTGTTAAGTTGTGTTTCAACTTCATTTTTGTATTGCTTGAATGCGTCTATTGCTTCATCTCTGCTATTAAGTAAGTAAACATAACAATATCGAGTACTATCGTTAATAAAAGTTGTGAAATACTTCTTTCCACCGCGAGATGGTATTGATTTCATATCACAAATATCTGTGTGAATTAAGTCCAAAGGATTTGAATTCCTTTCAACTGACTTATGGATGTTTAACATACTTAGATTCCACACATACTTGACATTTTGATTTGCGCATTCAAACTTGGGCAATACTTCCAAATTAATCATTTTCCGTAAGGTTTTATAATTGACATGACCCAAACGTATATGCCAGAATTATTTGACTCAAGTAAGTAAGACGAAGCTGAAATTTTATTATTATTTTCAACAACCATTACATTCAGCTTGAAAAGGCCCTCGGTGAGGTAATCTTTTCCTACAAACATTTCGTTCTTACTTATTACAACCTTATCGGATACAAATACACATTTAAAACCATTCTTAACAAGAAGTCCAGCAGAGACTAAATTCTTCCTAATCTCGAGAACATGAAGGACGTTGTTCAAAGTCACCACTTTGTCGGAAGTCATTTTTATAAATATCTTCCCACATACTTCAATCTTGGCCTTTGAAGCATTTCCCATAGAAATCGTCTCTCGGGTCCAACAGGAGCATAAGTAGCAAAAGCTTCTTTAACAGCACAAACATGGCGAGTGGCTCCAGCATCAATCCACCACTCTTTAGGATTGCCCACCAAGTTGCATTCGGAAAGCATGGCACATAAGTCATCAACATCATCATGCTTTTCAACCATGCTTGCTTGACCCTTCTTCTTGTCTTTCTTCGGAGCACGACACTCCGTAGATTTGTGTCCGGTTTTTCCACAATTATAGCAGTTTCCACTGAACCGCTTCTTGCTTGGGTTGTATTTCGGTCTAGAACCCTTCTTCCTCTTTTTGTTCTCTTCAATAATATTTGCTCCCATTATTGTTGAGTTTCCACGGCCTCTCTTTTCAACAGCTTTGTTGTCCTCTTCGATTCTCAACTGAACAATGAGATCTTCAAGGGACATCTCCTTGCGTTTGTGTTTCAAGTAGTTTTTGAAGTCCTTCCACAAAGGAGGCAACTTCTCAATCATCGCTGCTACTTGGAATGCTTCATTGATGACAAGACCTTCAATGAAATTTCTGTTAGTAAAAATAATAAGATTACTACTTTCAACATCAATATTAATTTGATTTATACCTTCAACAAGGAGATCGTGAATAATCACTTGCAAGTCCTGGACTTGGGTAATAACAGACTTGCTATCTACCATTTTGTAGTCCAAAAACTTTGCAGCAACGAACTTCTTCAACCCTGCATCTTCGATTTTGTATTTCTTTTCAAGCGCAGTCCACAGTTCTTTTGACGTTTCCACGCCACTGTAGACGTTATACAAAGCATCCTCCGGCCCGTTTAGAATATAATTCTTGCACAAAAAATCTGAATGCTTCCACGCCTCAATCACGAGAAAGCGTTCAGTTTTTGGAGTTTCATCGGACAACACAGGAACATCTTCCTTGATGAACTACTGACGACTTAGAGTAGTCAAGTAGAAGAACATCTTTTGCTGCCAGCACTTGAAATCAATCCCGAAAAATTTTTCGGGTTTCTCCGCCGGTGCCAATGCTGCCGGTGTCGTTCGGATTGTTAAGGCATTGGCAGTCACCATTGGAACAGCTTGGTTCACATTATCATTAGCCATTTCTATAAAAGAATGACACAAACGTTAAATTCACGTAGATTTTAATAGAGTACAAAACCACACAGGTTTTACTCTCCAGAAACAGTGAGTACAAATACAGAAAATATAATAAATTCCTTAAGCTTGTTAGTATACTGTATTTGTAAAATAATTCTGGAAATATAAATGAACATAAACAGAAATGAACATAAATAGAAATGAACAACGAAATAGCAGAAAACCAATTCGAGCCCACTGAATTCACAGTGTTTCCTTAAGGAATTTAATCCCCTCCTAGTACCCAAGGTTACGGATTATTTCCTTCCAGGATAGAACGAATTACACACTGGTGTAGTGGTACTTCATACCCCAGTGTTTCAGCGAACACAAAGTTCGGTAGCAAATCACACTTACTGTTGCTTTATTTGATGCTAAAAGTATGCAGAAGAAGGAGGAGAAACTCAGGAAATCGTATGGAAATTCTGAGCAGAATAGCCTTGTATTAATAGCCAAAGTTGGGCTGGAATCTGAAGAGGTGCAACTCTTCAGAATGGTTGTTTATGCAAAACGGCCACAGCATAAATGCCATTACATAAATGGCTATTTACTCAACAATAAAGAGGGAAAATAAAGAGGAAAAATGGAAGAGGGTAGTTACTTTTCTGTTACCAAAACAGAAAAAATGGATTGGAGGATTTAATATTAATATTTATTTAAATATTAATATTTTATTATTAAAACAAATATTTAATAACATTTCTGTTAATATTTTACTATTAACAAATAATTTTGGTCCAAAAAGTTAATCAATCAATCGATCATTTGACCAAATCCAAATCTAAATCCGAATCCCAATCCGAAGCCGAAGCCGAAGCCGAGCCGAGCGAGCGACGACGGCGCGAGGCTTGCCTTCTTCTCAACTCTTTAGGAGCTAGAAGAAGAGCAATTGCTTATATACCCATAAGAAACCTCTTCCTTTTCCAATATGGGACAATGTCCATTTGCCAAGGTGGAAAACTTAAATTTCACTCAAAAATTTCATTTCCCTCCATTTCCCATTCACTCTCTTTTATGTATTTAATATATTAAATACAAAAAACCCAACAATCCCCGACATGAATGGGGAATGGCTATATCACGGAAGTATGCATGAAAAACTGTGTGATCCGCAAGCAAGGATTAATTGCATATGGATAAGTAGGTTTCCCTTTGAACTTTCCGTAGTGAACTTATGTCGGATATACTCGATCAATCAGTAGATTTGATATCTTTGAACCGTCGAACTTTGTGGTATACCTAGGCAACTACAAGTCACACAACCAACCCTTAACCATCTTTGGTTCTCATTGTTGTGTTCGTTTCAGCCATGAACGCCGCCTGGTTTAATAAGTGCGTAGAGAACTGGCCTTACAAAGTTCTCCTTGAAGCGGCTAACACTTCACACTTACATAGGTGATTCCTAAACGTGTCATCCCGTAGATACACTATTTGATATACGCTATCAAATTTAGAAATCATTAAAAAACCTTAATGCTTTATCCTTGGTAATGAACATTGTCTCATCACGAGAATGGACCAAAAGTTTAGTTGACAATGTTGAACCGTCATTAATGACTTTGTTTGATCTCCTTGAACCTAGATCTTGGGATCTCCAGTCTTCTAGGTAGAGTTACCGCCACTATGACTTGTTCTCGGCCACAGTCCCATTCCCCTTGATGACTTCTCAACTACCTCTCTAGTTAGGCCTTTTGTAAGTGGATCCGACGCATTATCACTTGACTTTACATAGTCAATCGTGATAATTCCTCTAGAGAGTAATTGTCTAACGGTTTTATGTCTTCGTCATATATGACGAGATTTATCGTTATACATAACGCTCCCAGCCCTTCCAATTGCCGCTTGACTATCGCAATGTATGCATGTTGGTGCCAACGGTTTGGGCCAAAATAGAATATCTTCCAAGAAATTCCGGAGCCATTCAGCTTCTTCACCGGCTTTATCTAAGGCTATGAATTCAACCTCCATTGTAGAGTGGGCAACACAAGTTTGTTTGGAAGACTTCCAAGATACCGCTCCTCCACCAATAGTGAATATATATCCACTTGTGGACTTGGAATCAGTTGATCCGGTGATCCAATTTGCATCACAGTATCCCTTAATGACCGCAGGATATTTACTGTAGTGCAAAGCAAAGTCCTGGTATGTACTAAATACCCCAAAACTCGTTTCATGGCTATCCAATGAGATTGACCTGGATTGCTCGTATAGCGACTCAATTTACTTATAGCACTAGCTATATCAGGTCGTGTACAATTCATGATGTATATTAAGCAACCTAACACACGAGCATAATCCAATTGTGATATGCTTTGGCCTTTGTTCTTTGCTAATGCAAGATTCACGTCAATTGGGGTGTTTGCAACTTTAAAGCCCAAGTGCTTGAATTTTTCAAGTACTGTCTTAATATAATGAGATTGTGACAATGCCAGACATTGAGAAGTTTTATGGATATTAATTCCCAGAATTAAATCAGCAACTCCCAAGTCTTTCATATCAAACTTGCTAGTTAGCATACGCTTAGTAGCATTTATGTTGGCAATGTCATTACTCATTATGAGCATATCATCCACATATAAGCAAACAATGACTATGTGATTTGGAATATTTTTAATGTACACATATTTATCACATTCATTTATCTTAAACCTATTTGACAACATTGTTTTGGTCAATTTCGCATGCCATTGTTTGGGTGCTTGTTTTAATCCGTAAAAGGACTTAACAAGTCTACAGACCTTCTTTTCTTTACCTGGAACCACAAACCCTCCAGGTTGTTCCATGTAGATTTCTTTCTCCAACTCTCCATTTAAGAAGGCCGTCTTAACATCCATTTGATGAATTTCAAGACCATAAACTGCACCTAACGCTAATAACGTTCGTATGGACGTAATTCTTGTAACTGGAGAGTATGTATCGAAATAGTCAAGACCTTCTCGTTGTCTATACCCTTTGACCACAAGTCTTGCCTTAAATTTGTCAATAGTGCCATCATCTTTCATCTTCCTCTTAAAGATCCATTTAGAACCCAACGATTTATTTCCTGGAGGAAGATCAACCAATTCCCATGTATGGTTGTTCAATATGGATTCTATTTCATTATTGACTGCCTCTTTCCATAACAATGATTCCGATGAAGACATAGCTTCTTTAAATGTTTGAGGCTCATTTTCCAATAAGAAAGTCACAAAATCTGGTCCAAATGAAGTAGACGTTCTTTGTCGTTTACTACGTCTTGGATCCTCCTGGTTAAGTGTACTTTCTTTTGTTTCTTTCCGATGTCGTTTAGATCCTTCACCAATCGACTCACGTTCCTTTTTATATGGATATATATTTTCAAAGAACTCAGCATTATTTGATTTTATAACTGTATTATTATGAATGTCAGGATTTTCTGATTTATGAACCAAAAATCGATATGCTTTACTATTAGTCGCATATCCTATGAAAACACAATCAACGGTTTTCGGTCCTAATTTTACCCTTTTAGGTTTAGGAACTTGCACTTTTGCCAAACACCCACACACTTTAAAATAATTCAAGTTGGGCTTTCTTCCTTTCCATTTTTCATATGGAATAGATTGTGTTTTGCTATGGGGTACTCGATTTAGTATTCGGCTAGCCGTAAGAATGGCTTCCCCCCACAAGTTCTGTGGTAATCCAGAACTTATCAATAATGCGTTCATCATCTCCTTTAATGAACGATTCTTTCTTTCTGCAATCCCATTGGATTGGGGCGTGTAAAGGGCCGTTGTTTGATGAATAATTCCATATTCTAAACATATTTGTTCAAAAGGAGATTCATATTCACCACCCCTATCACTTCTTAATAGTTTCTTATCATTTTCTTGTTAAATCCGAAGCCGAAGTCGAAGTCGAAGTCGAAGCCGAGCCGAGCGAGCGACGACGACGACGGCGCGAGGCTTACCTTCTTCTCAACTCTTTAAGAGCTAGAAGAAGAGCAATTGCTTATATACCCATAAGAAACCTCTTCCTCTTCCAATATGGGACAATGGCCATTTGCCAAGGGGGAAACTTAAGATTTCACTCAAAATTTTCATTTTCCTCCATTTTCCATTCACCCTCTTTTATGTATTTAATATATTAAATACAAAAAACCCAACAATCCCCCACATGAATGGGGAATGGCTATATCACGGAAGTATGCATGAAAAACTGTGTGATTTGCAAGCAAGGATTAATTGCATCTGGATAAGTAGGTTTCCCTTTGAACTTTCCGTAGTGAACTTATGTCGGATATACTCGATCAATCGGTAGATTTGATATCTTTGAACCGTCGAACTTTGGTGTATACCTAGGCAACTTCAAGTCGCACAACCAACCCTTAACCGTCTTTGGTTCTCATTGTTGTGTTCAGCCATGAACACCGCCTGGTTTCATAAGTGCGTAGAGAACTGGCCTTACAAAGTTCTCCTTGAAGCGGCTAACACTTCACACTTACATAGGTGATTCCTAAACGTGTCATCCCGTAGATACACTATTTGATATACGCCGTATCAAATTTAGAAATCATTAAAAAGCCTTAATGCTTTATCCTTGGTACTGAACACTGTCTCATCACGAGAATGGACCAAAAGTTTAGTTGACAATGTTGAACCGTCATTAATGACTTTGTTTGATCTCCTTGAACCTAGATCTTGGGATCTCCAGTCTTCTAGGTGGAGTTACCGCCACTATGACTTGTTATCGGCCACAGTCCCATTCCCCTTGATGACTTCTCAACTACCTCTCTAGTTAGGCCTTTTGTAAGTGGATCCGACACATTATCACTTGACTTTACATAGTCAATCGTGATAATTCCTCTAGAGAGTAATTGTCTAACGGTTTTATGTCTTCGTCGTATATGACGAGATTTACCGTTATACATAACGCTCCCAGCCCTTCCAATTGCCGCTTGACTATTGCAATGTATGCATATTGGTGCCAACGGTTTGGGCCAAAATGGAATATCTTCCAAGAAATTCCGGAGCCATTCAGCTTCTTCACCGACTTTATCTAAGGCTTTGAATTCAGCCTCCATTGTAGAGCAGGCAATACAAGTTTGTTTGGACGACTTCCAAGATATCGCTCCTCCACCAATAGTGAATACATATCAACTTGTGGACTTGGAATCAGTTGACCCGGTGATCCAATTTGCATCACAGTATCCCTCAATGACGGCAGGATATTTACTGTAGTGCAAAGCAAAGTCCTGGGTATGTACTAAATACCCTAAGACTCGTTTCATGGCTATCCAATGAGATTGACCTGGATTGCTCGTATATGGACTCAATTTACTTATAGCACAAGCTATATCTGGTCTTGTACAATTCATGATGTACATTAATCAACCCAACACGCGAGTATAATCCAATTGTGATACGCTTTGGCCTTTGTTCTTTGCTAATGCAAGATTCACGTCAATTGGAGTCTTTGCAACTTTAAAGCCTAAGTGCTTGAATTTTTCAAGTACTGTCTTAATATAATGAGATTGTGACAATGTCAGACCTTGAGAAGTCTTATGGATCTTAATTCCCACAATTAAATCAGCAACTCCCAAGTCTTTCATATCCAACTTGCTAGTTAGCATACGCTTAGTAGCATTTATGTTGGCAATGTTAATACTCATTATGAGCATATCATCCACATATAAGCAAACAATAACTATGTGATTTGGAACATTTTTCATGTACACACATTTATCACATTCATTTATCTTAAACCCATTTGACAACATTGTTTGGTCAAATTTTGCATGCCATTGTTTGGGTGCTTGTTTTAATCCGTAAAGGGACTTAACAAGTCTACAGACCTTCTTTTCTTTACCTGGAACCACAAACCCTTCAGGTTGTTCCATGTAGATTTCTTCCTCCAACTCTCCATTTAAGAAGGCTGTCTTAACATCCATTTGATAAATTTCAAGACCATAAACTGCAGCTAACGCTACTAACGTTCGTATGGACGTAATTCTTGTAACTGGAGAGTATGTATCGAAATAGTCAAGACCTTCTCGTTGTCTACACCCTTTGACCACAAGTCTTGCCTTAAATTTCTCAATAGTGCCATCATCTTTCATCTTCCTCTTAAAGATCCATTTAGAACCCAACGGTTTATTTCCTGGAGTAAGATCAACCAATTCCCATGTATGATTGTTCAATATGGATTCTATTTCATTATTGACTGCCTCTTTCCATAACAATGATTCCGATGAAGACATAACTTCTTTAAATGTTTGAGGCTCATTTTCCAATAAGAAAGTCACAAAATCTGGTCCAAATGAAGTAGACGTTCTTTGACGTTTACTACGTCTTGGATCCTCCTGGTTAAGTGTACTTTCTTTTGTTTCTTCCCGAGGTCGTTTAGATCCTTCACCAATCGACTCACATTCCTTTTTATACGGATATACATTTTCAATGAACTCAGCATTATCTGATTTTATAACCGTATTATTATGAATGTCGAGATTTTCTGATTTATGAACCAGAAATCGATATGCTTTACTATTAGTCGCATATCCTATGAAAACACAATCAACGATTTTCGGTCCTATTTTTACCCTTTTGGGTTTAGGAACTTGCACTTTTGCCAAACACCCCCACACTTTAAAATAATTCAAGTTGGGCTTCCTTCCTTTCCATTTTTCATATGGAATGGATTGTGTTTTGCTATGGGGTACTCGATTTAGTATTCGGCTAGCCGTAAGAATGGCTCCCCCCACAAGTTCTGTGGCAATCCAGAACCTATCAATAATGCGTTCATCATCTCCTTTAATGAACGATTCTTTCTTTCTGCAATCCCATTGGATTGGGGCGTGTAAAGGGCCGTTGTTTGATGAATAATTCCATATTCTAAACATATTTGTTCAAAAGGAGATTCATATTCACCACCCCTATCACTTCTTAATAGTTTCTTATCATTTTCTTGTTAAATCCGAAGCCGAAGTCGAAGTCGAAGCCGAGCCGAGCGAGCGACGACGACGACGGCGCGAGGCTTACCTTCTTCTCAACTCTTTAAGAGCTAGAAGAAGAGCAATTGCTTATATACCCATAAGAAACCTCTTCCTCTTCCAATATGGGACAATGGCCATTTGCCAAGGGGGAAACTTAAAATTTCACTCAAAAATTTCATTTTCCTCCATTTTCCATTCACCCTCTTTTATGTATTTAATATATTAAATACAAAAAACCCAACATGTATATTCAAATATATTTTGTTATGTTTGGTTAGTATAGAGGTCGATCGACTAACTTAAGAGTGCACGATGCGTAGGCATTTGATTATATCAAAGTTGAATTCGACAATGTAAAATCTCCAAGGAACTTCAACTTCTATCACTAATACTTGCAAAGTCTCCATGCCTTTGGTGCAACAGATTCATTAAAGTTGGTATGTTGTAAATACTTTTGGAATTTAGACAATCTACTTAATTTAGATTTTTTAATTTGCTATACTTTGTTTACTAATCGTTGTATTATTTTAATATTTTTCCAATTAAGGAAGCACGTAAATGCCAACTATTTTAAAAATAATGAATCAAGAAGAAGAATAAGTGACTTAATTAAAATAATTTGGGAGATTCTAGATCACCTGAAGTTTGTTGGTGGTAGGGATAAATTTGGCCTGATAGAATAACGGTACGGATAAATTTGGTTGAATAGTATAACAGAGTTAGATGTAGATAATATTCGAAAGTAGAAGGGTAAATTTAAACCTTTTTCCTATATCAATTCAACAATTACATAGCACATGTTTATATATTTAATCATATAATTAATTAATTATCAAATATTTACTATGTTAAAAAAAATTACAAGAAAATACACTTGACATCACACCATAACAAAAAATGGCACATGTTTTTAAGTTTTACCCAATCTAGCCCATATTGTACATATTTTGAAAGCACTAGCAAATTCAAAATTTGTGTTCTTACAACCATTGCTTCTAAAAGCTATGGAGTTAAATATGTGTTCTCACAACCATTGCTTTCATTCTATTTTCTTCTCACATCTTCTACATATGCCTCAAGGGGCCGACCGCCATTACTACTTCTCTGCTTGTGTCACCTGGTTGCAATATAAGAAAATTGAAGAGTAGACGTCCACCATTGAGGGCTATTCAAAGCTTTGCTTTCGAAAATAGGATTTTTTGAGTTTGTTAGTTGTTTGGATTGGGTGTTGTTCTAATTGATTGAAAATATCAAAAGGAGTTCAAAATTTAAATTTGAAGTTATTTTGAGTAGATTTGAGCAAGATTTGAGTTAAATTTCAGAAAAGACGCAAGGAAGAAGACGAAGTCAGTTTTTTGTATAATTATGTATAATCTTGTATAATAGTGTATATGAGTGTATAAACACATCTTATACACCTTTATACAAGTGTTTGTAGACGAACTTCTTTCACAATTTTCAGTTGCAATTCTTGTTCAAAACCAGTCCAAATCTCCATTAAATGACTTCAAATTTTATATGCAGCCTCCTTATGCTATTTCCAACAATTCTAAATAACACCCTTTCCAAATTTCTCACAAAATCAAATGCGAAATCTAAACCCACATATTTAAGCTTGTTAAAAATCTAATTTTCACCATTCAAATGAATTTGGTTTGTTGAACTAATATTTGAGTTACAGTTGCTGATTCGAAAACTAACTTAAAAACTTGAACAATCTTTTTCTTAAAATTAAATAGTAATTTCGAGAATTTATTGGAGTTGGATGTTGAGTCTTACCCTATCAATTTCGGGCTAGTTGGTTGTAAATTAAAATATGGGCTATAAAATTAAAAAGTAGGGACCCCAATGTTATGTGAAATTTTCCCTTAAAAGAATTCTAGAAAGACAAAAAAACTTTTAATGCTTATGGAACTTATATTATAGGGATATATTTCTTCTTTCGCCTCAAATTTAAACCAATTAATAAGTATTATTCGGGCCAAATTGGGGGCCAAATTAGGGCACAGCTTATCTCCATCAAACTGGACGCTACTCTGCTCCTTCGCTCCAACTTCCAACTCCAAACTCTCTCTCTCTGAATTTTAAAGGTAAATAAATTCCCCTTTCATTTTCAATTTCAAGGCATAAAACAACTTTTAGAAAACCCTAAACCCAAATTTATATAGTGAAAAAGATAATCCTTTTTGGTCATTCCGTTTCTTCTTGTTCCAAATGAGGCCATAAATGAATTATTTTTAGTTAAATAATTTGCATACTTAGTTGTTTTATCATGTGGGTTTATCTGGTTTCTTGAATTTTGCGAGCATTTTATTTACAATGTTGAAGTTGTACATGAATTATTTTTAGTGAAAGAAATTTGCTAACTGAATTGTATTATCATGTGGGTTTGTGGGGGCTTTTCTTTAGAACGGACTTAGTCTGATATTTAAGTGGAGAAGGGTAGAGGGGCGGACCCATCCCCGATTTTCAAAGGCTAAGGGTTGGCCCAGACAGATTTTTGAAACGATGAGCATTTTATTACAATGTTGAAGAATGTAGTATATGTACTTGACTATTGTTTGATCACTGTCATGGACAATGTGATATCTAAGAGTTTATTTTGTTAGCCAGTAGCTACACTGAAGCGGAAGCGGATTGTAGTGCATAAGTGACGGGTTCATCTGAACCCAGTAACTCTGGCTCATGTTAAAAGTTATACTAAATACGTACTCCATCCGTTTCAATTTATGTGACGCAGTGTTATCAAAGGCGAAAAGCGCAAAAAAGCTCTAAGGTCCGTTGGGGCTTTAAGCGCAAAGCGCAAACGGGAGAAAAAGTAAAAATATGCATAGTAGTCCAAGAATAATCATTATAAGCATGGATAACAAACATATGGACAAAGAAATTAAAAAAAAATCATGATAAAGTGAAATATCAATTGTTTAAGGTCGCCTTTTCAGGATTACACTCATTGGCAAGGAAAAGTATGTGTTAGAGCTTTGATGCGACACTAAAGCGCCCAAAAAGCGAGGCGAAGCGCTCAACGTGTTTTGAGCCTCGCTTCAGGGCTTAAGCGCGCCTTTGACAACACTGATGTGACGTCGTTTGACTCGGCACAAAGTTTAAGGAAAAAAAACTTTTGAAACTTGTGGTCTTAAAAGCTTAAAGGGTAAAAACTTTGTGGGCTATAAGCCTATAATATTTGAGTGGCTATAGAAACTCCTCATTAAGGGTAAGATAGATAAAATGGAAACTTTAAAGTTAAATTGTTTTCAAATATAGAAATGTGTCGTTCTTTTCAATATAGACTAGTAAGGAAAGTGTGTCACACAAATTGAAACAGAGGGAATATGAATATAGATTTTGAATCCAGTAAGTTGAATGGATTGTGGTAGAATTCCAAACTTGAACCTATAAAGTTCAAATTGCGAATCCGCCTCTGCGCTGAAGACGGGGAGTGAAAAAAGGAAACTGAAGAAGAAAAGGGGAGAAAAAATTGTTCACAAAAGATAGTCTTTACCATTACACATCCAGAATGTATCAAGAGATAGTTTGTAGTAGGGAGAAGTCCTTTGGGCATGAGCCGTCAGGCGGAAAACTCAAAATGCTAAATTAGATGAGCCGAATCGAAAGAAATTGAATAAAAGGGGAGTAAACATAAAAAATCTGGAACTTCAATTTAAACCTCCAACAGACACGAACAACTTCGGAAGCCATGTGTGCGAGACATAATAAGAATTTGATCACTGCCTCACACAGGAGAAGGGTTTGAACTTTGGGTGGGGATTGACTCTTTGCTATCTTTAAAAATCCTAATTTGCTTAGAGAAAATGCATAATTAGGAAGATATCTTGAGAATGCTGGTCTTTGAATCTGTTAGATGACCTTTGTCTTGTAAGTTGTTTTCTACACTTCTTTTATATGTAATCTTGAAGTGGCTGCTCGAGATGGACGTTGGAAACCTAGGACATAAGGCTTCTCAAAGTTGAATTTATATGTTTTGTTCTTACGGAACATAATAACGAGGCAACTTGTTCCTGTTGTTTGCTATGTTACAGACTCTCTAAAAATGCCGCCGCACCCGTGTTGGATCCTCCCGAATATGCACTACTTTTGGAGGAACCTACATGCACCCGCCGACATTTTTGGAGAGTCCGAGTAACATAGGTGGTTTGAACTTTCTGCAATAATCAATGATATGAGAGCATTTTTTTGTTGTTGTCGATGAAGGCGAGAACATGTGGTTTTATCTAAGCTTCTTCTCATGCATTTGCCGCTAAAAATGATGAGTTTTAGTTCATCTCATCCATAATTGCTTCATGACCAAATAGTTCAAGCATGTACAACAAGAAAGGTCCTTTTAAATAGATGACTTGCTGGGTGGTTGAAGTTGCCCTTTTTTGTGAAAATAACTTGAATTATTTAGGTTTTCTGAAGTTACCTTAGTTTTTCTATAACCATGAACTTTATAGCATTCACAATCTACGGAATTTTGATGCTTGAAGGCTTTGCTGAGTACTGTTCATGGTATTGATTTGTTACTACACTCTACAAATGCTAGTTCCATTTTCCTTTCCGATTATCGAGCTTTGATTAACTCAACACTTGTCTGCCTTTCCTTTTGTTCCAGTTATTTCACATTAGATGAGTTTTCTAGATTTTTAGTTTCTAGCTTTCTTGAATGTCACGTTGTCGACAGTTGCCATTGCAGCACCTTATGAGACATCAAACTCTATTTGTTCGAAGGTTGGTGATGTGTACTAGTTTTGGATTAGATTCGTGATAAGTTTTATGGCATTTAAATGTGATTCCATCTGAGAATTTTCTTTTGGTGATCCAAATTATATACAGCCTTAGAGACCAAACTTATTATTTACTGTACTTCGGATTTACTTTCCGAAAGTTTCTTTCCTATATTTTACCTTTCAATATTTTTTTTTATTTCATCTACTTGGAGGTCTTGTAGCTCTAAAACTAATTCTACTGTTATTCTGCTGGCTCTTTTTTGGTAGGAGGTTGTAAAAAACTAATGTCATCAGATACTGCAAAAGAAAATGCATCTGTAGTTGATTCCTCAGTGACTGAATGGAAAAACGAAAGAGGGAATATGGACGAACCAGGTAAAAGTGATGTTAAATCTCTTCATAATTCAGTTACCAGGTTGGATATTTGTTTTGGTTTTTTATTTGAGTAGTTGTTGCTCCCGTTGAGATTTGGTGCAAGAAGGTTTGACTCCCGTCAACTGATGGCCAAACAATGCCAGGCTTTTCTACTTTGGGCTGAGCGTCTCTTGAGAACTAAAAAGGACCACTACTTACTAAATAGTGACTATTCAAAGAGCGTCAGTTACTTGCATAGTATCTTGAGTATGTGTAAGCTGGCTTGACATTATTAGGTCTATGCACTAAACCAGGTCAAATTGATGCTAAATCTCTTCATAATTCAATTCTGCATGTTATTTTTTTTTGTCGGAATAGTAATGGCTGTCATTGAGATTACAAGGTTTATGCACTCCATGAATTTGTATGCAGAAGATACAGATATAGTTATTTAGATGCACAGTTTTAATTCCCCTCCAAAAAGTAGTCTCATCTCTCCAGTATGTTTTTTGTTGGCTTTGCTATGCAATTGACGAGCAATAAACACTTAATAACTTTTCAGTTGAAGAAGCTTGAAGTAGGTCAAATGATGGCCAAACATGGTTAGGTTTAGTTTACTTTAGCTGGAACTTCACTTGAGATAAAGGGCTTCAAGCTGGCTAGAGAATTTTTCATTTCGTTCGGTACATTGCTTGATTCTATGTTTGGAAAGTAGCTTTGAAATGACTCCATGAGTTCATATGTTTCCAATGTTACGAAAAAGATATGCAGTTGTTGGGAGAGTAGAACCTGTGAATTTTTAAAGCTTTTCACTTGGTTTTTCAATGCAATTTCAAGCCTTCATAATGAACCTGTGTGTTACGTAATGTTTGGAGATTTGTAGTGAGCTTTTCACCTTCTGTCCTGTTTCTATTTTGTTTCTTTGATGAAGTAATTGGTTTCATTGATGGCATCAAGAAGATGCAGAATAGTTACAAAAGTAGTGAAAATTGTTAGCTCCAATACAAAAAGGCAAAAAAAATCAGCTTAGTACTAGGGAGCTAACAAAGTTTAGATAACTAACAGGAGAATCTACAGGGGCTAGATAAGCCCAAATAAATAAATACACTTAACAAACAGCTTTGAGAGACTGGACAGCAGTTGATATCCCATCAAAACACCTTCTATTCCTTTCGTTCCAGATAGTCCAAGAAATGGCTGCAGGTATCATCTTCCATATTTCCCTGATGGAGCTATCAACTTTCCAAAGGCTCCAGCTCTCAAAAGCTTCCCTGAAGTTTTGTGGCATGACCCATTCGAGTCCAAAAAGAGATAAAAACATATTCCAAAGATATGCTGGCGACTGTGCAATGTAGGTAGAGGTGACTGTGTGACTCTGCATTCCTCTGGCACATAAAGCATCTGTTAGCTATAGGGAAATTCCTTTTGGCCAAGTTATCTTGTGTTAGGCAAGCTCCATGAAGTGCTGTCCAGTTGAAGCAGATAACTTTAGGTGGTAGTTTGACTTTCCAAATTAGCTTCCATGGCCACTGGTCAGTGATTGCATTATGAGTACTTGTTGGCTGCTTTCACTGAGTATCTTCCTGCTTGTCTAGTTCCCCATATGAGCTGGTCTGGTGCTAATTGGTGCTTGAGAAGCCATTTAGAGTGGCCAGTAGTCTGAGCAATTCCTCAAATTCCCAATCTTGTAGGTTCCTTCTGTAGATTATGTTCCAAGTATTGTCTTCCCTGTTGTGGCATATTGTTGAGTCAGGCTCTCTGGGCTATCTGGTACAGTGCAGGATGGGCGTTCATTAGAGCTGTGCTGCCCAGCCACTTATCCTTCCAGAACTTGATATGATGTCCATTCCCAACTCCAACTCCATGTGGTGCTCTTGAATGTTTAGTGCACCAGTGGTTCTGTACACCATGTTTGGCATTGACAACTTCCTTCCACAGGCAGTTATTCTCCTGAGTGTACCTCCATAGCCACTTCATTAATAAGCATTTATTCTGTAAAGCTAAATCCTTGATACCCAGTCCACCTTGGTGCTTTGGTAATAAAACTTTGGACCACTTAACCAGGTGAAATTTGTGGTCACTGCTATTCCCTTCCCATAGAAAATTCCTTCTTATTTTATCAAGCTGTTTCAAAA
This sequence comes from Nicotiana attenuata, assembly GCF_001879085.1. Lineage (NCBI taxonomy): Eukaryota > Viridiplantae > Streptophyta > Magnoliopsida > Solanales > Solanaceae > Nicotiana > Nicotiana attenuata. Next base: position 658,575 of record NW_017670424.1, read on the forward strand.
CCTTACTACTCATTGGAAATAATGACATATAGTAGGTGGGGATGCTGTCTAGGACGCTATTGATCAAACCTGTTTCTATTTTGTGGTTGTAACGTCCTCTCTCTTTCTCCCTCTCTCAGATTTTTGGAATATCAGACTTATTGGATTCTTAAAGTGTTTACTTATTTTATCCCAACTTCTTTTCTCTCTTAGTTTCCACTCCTCTTGGTGTATTCATCCATTATAGTAAGTGCAACATGAGTATATCGACGTTAATCATAATATTCTTTTGATAACCGAGAAATCCCCGAGGCCAGTGGTGCAGTGTTTGAAACTTCGCGGATAAAAGGCCTGCCCTTCTACCCTTCTCCACTTAAATACCAAGCTTTTGCCTGCGGCAAGTTTCGAACCCCTGACATGTGCCTATCCCACATTGCGTTCTTACCACTAGACCAGAGTCCCGGGTCACTATAATATTTTACTTTGTGATTCATTTTCCTACCTCAACTTGATTATATTATTCAAGAGCCATACCACAATCTAACTTCTTTTCAAGTTTTACTTACTGAATCTTATATCAATAATTATTAGTAACTTCGCGGAAAATGGCTGTGCGCTCATTTTTTCTTCTTAAAGATGTTTTGAGATGTTGGAACCAGATGATTAATTTCTATGCACAAGCAGCTCAAGCTAGTTCCTATGCTTGCTCCATTATTTTTTGGTTGTGAATAGTGCTTCTTTTTCTTACTTTTAGTTACTGTTTTTAGATGCACATTCTCATATATCCTGTGACTTCCATGTCATTGACATGACTAGCGATAGTTAAATGATAGTTTATGAATTACTTTTTACTAGTATATGTGGACACTATTCAATAAAATGTCTACTCTTTTTTCAGATACTCCAAGCTACAGAGCAAATGAGGATACATGTCGTTCTAGAGCAGAAGAGCGGACAAATTCATGTCAGCAGATTGGAATTTCAGGTGCAATTGGAAATGGTAAATTCTATGGCGTAAGATATTTCATAATCAAGAGTTTGAACCATGAAAATATCCAGTTATCAGTAAACAAAGGGATTTGGGCAACTCAAGTCATGAATGAGCCAATTCTGGATGAAGCATTTAATGTAAGTCGTTTTTCCTTTCGAAAATCTGTCATATATCTTACAGTACAGACAAAAACATGTTTCTTTTTTGGGCAGAATTCCAGCAAAGTGATACTAATATTTAGTGTCAACATGAGTGGCTTCTTTCAAGGGTATGCCGAAATGATTTCAACTGTTGGTTGGAGAAGAGACCAAGTTTGGAGTCAAGGAAATGGTGGACGTAATCCTTGGGGCCGCAGCTTCAAAGTGAAATGGTTGCGATTGTATGATCTGCCTTTCCAAAGAACTCTTCACCTTAAGAATCCATGGAATGACTACAAACCAGTCAAAATTAGTAGAGATTGCCAGGCATGGGTTATATTCTTGTCGCTGTACTATAAGCTTATTTTTTCCATGTACTCTTGTTAGTAAAGGGGCTTTTATGACTCTGGTACATGTACTGCTGTCAGGAGTTACCTCCAGATATTGGTGAAGCTTTATGTGAGCTCCTTGATGGACAAGATGCTTTGGATGTTAATTTGAAAATGTATTGCCCTTTCCCCAAATTTTAAAATATTCTTCCCGTTCTGTTATTTGGAAACATAGAGGGGTCGTTTGGCTGGGGAACAAGTTATCCTGGGATTATAATACGGGGATTAAATAGTGACAAAATTATTTAGTGGATATATTTTTGTTGGTAGACGTTTGGTTTGTTGGACTAAAAATGGGATATACGAGCTATAATATAAAACATGTGTTTGCGGTATACTAGATAAGTTGGGATAAAATTTTATTTTCCAATTTGAACCTTGGATTTTTAAAAATGACTTTGGGGAAAGAGCCTTGAAGAAGGGTATCTTCGTCATTGTAGTGTTTTTATTCCGGGATTAGTAATCTCGGGATTGTTATCCCACTCCCGGGGATAGAATAATACCACAATGGTATAAATTAATCTTGGGATTATTAATCCCGGATACGAAAATTTAACCTAACGCGGGATAAAATAATCCCGCATCTAATCCCCAGGATTATTATCCCTTATCCCACCAACCGAACAACCCCAGAGTGTTTTCTCAAATTTCAAATTTGAATTAGTTCTAGAGTTCTGGAAAAACTGGTCCAAATGATTTTTCTCTTTATAATAGTTATTGGCTCATTCAGGGATAGATTTGCAAGGAATGATCTCTCTTTTAAAAGGCCATATGTAGAGCCTTCAGTTCATCCTGGGGGTGAAGAGTATAATGCATCTCTACATATGGGGTCCATGCTTTATCCCTCTTTTCTCTACCAACATCAAGTTAATGCTCATGGACTGCACATAGCACCTCAAGGAATAAATGGTGTATTTGCTGCGGAGGAGTCAGCTATTGCATCAGGGGAATCGAAATCAAAACAGTCAAGGCATTCACAAAAAAATGGAAGCCTTGCTAATCTTCATGTAGACGCTGATGTGGGTCCTCGAATCAACATGTGGGGTTTGTCAGCAGAAAGGAGCCCACTTGCGAGTAATTTGACTGAAGATGACATTCTTGAAATGGTCTGTCTTTCTTGTCTTACCCTATAATTTTACTTATTGACGCTCTTAGGTTGAAAAGATTGTTCTTATATTCCAAGATGATGAAATAGTCTTGTGTACTTTTTTCAAAGTTTGCTGATGATTTCAGCGATTAAAGCTTGATTTCTCTGTAGTTTGTAATTGGTTATTTGATATCTAGCATCCTCCTTTCATCGAATGGATATGAAGCTGTACTTTGTGTGTGTCTGATACCTCGGTTGTCTACTGTTAGGAGGCATGTGCAAGAACTTGTCAAATTCAGTAATTTTGAATTTGAAAAGACTGCCAGATTTTCTGATATTAGACTTTGCATCATCTGTTTCTGTAGTGGGGCTCTCAGTTGTTCTCTTTGTATCATAAGACTCATGAGTGTAATGGCTTACAATTTTTTTGAATGCACAGATGTTATATCAAGATACCATTAATTGTATTAAGTTATTTTTATAAGTGCAGGGTGTTTTTTGTTTATAGTAAACTTTTTGTTGCTAGATGGTTTATTAGATTTTAATTTATCTAATTTCCTAATTTTACTTGGGAATCCTAGTAGTGTTAGAAGTTCGTATATGGAAGTTTCCTTTTTCAGCGAATAGTAATCCTTAAGAGATGTTGAACTGATTAGAGTGAAAAGTTATCAGGTTATTCCTATTTTGTTGGTGAAGCTTTTGTTTTTTCTTCTTTGGTGCTTCTAGTCCCAAGGAAATGCTTGGTGGGATTCGTAGACGTTCTTCTTCTCTTTTTCATTGGTCTCCCACCTCACTGCCAAAACTTGTTCCCTCATACCATAAATCTACGACCTCGCAATATTCCTTATATTTCCGATATAGGACTAGAGCTTCAAGTTTTCTGCAACTTAATGTTTACCTGCCTTAACTTTTATCCTTCCTACATATCCGGCTATCCTTTCCTTTGCCCATCTGACAGGCAGTAGAACCTCAATTTCTCTATGCAACTTTCTGCACGCAAAATCTTATATATATCATCCAGAACTTGCTGGTCTTCTATTGCCTAATTTACGTCCTGCATCAGTCCCTAGTTAGCATATCATTATGTTGATTAGTAATGATTTAAGACACTTACTATCAACGTGCACTTTGTTTTGCAGGCGCCACGAAACTTCCCGCCATTCTCTCTCTCCATCTCTGCTTGTGTGTGTGTATCCCTCTCGTTTTCAAACAAGTGTTAAGCCATTTTGACTCGTATGAAGACATTGCATTTCTTATGTATTTAATATATAGATTCACCTGGCTCCTAGCTATATACTCTGTGGGTTCTATATTCTGTTCTTCCCGGATTTGAGTTTGAAGGATGTTTTTAAAACAAGTACTATAATACTTCATGGACTTTACCTTTTCATTAAAAAAGTATAAAACTTCATGGATGACGTGGTGTAGCTGGTAAATCCACCATTAAATCATGTTGCCATAATTAAGATATTACTGTAACAATTGAATTCCTTTCTCTTGTTGCAGACGTATGAAGAGTATCTTGAAGCTCATAGCACAGGAAGCAAAAGATCGCACCCCCCTGTAAGTAGTCTTTGACGCTTTTCTTGAATATACATATCAAGCATGCTTTGTTGGCTTAAATTTTTCAACAACTGTAAAAGATTCACCTTGATCCTTCTGTTTTATTTTTTTATTATTTATTTATTTATTTATTTTTAACTTTCTTTCTCTCTTGAGAAAATTGTTTACCCTTCCCTCATTTTGCAATAAACTGGAAGCATAATTCTTGGTTCAACTCCCATCCCTTCCTTTTCTCCATGCTATCTAGTGGTTGATGGTCTGTGTAAGGTTTATTTTCTGGGGAAAGGATTGTGATGAATTAGAGTGCTATAATAGAGTCCTGGAAATTTCAGTCTCTGTTTTACAATTGGCAGATGAGACTTTCTCTCTTTTCTCTAGCATGGTGAAGTGGTTCCAGTAATGTATTATGCTCATTTTCGAGGGCGAACTTGTTAAATATTCTGCGGAGGGTTTCTTAGTGAGAATTATTGCTAATGATGAATATTCTTTGGCATTCTGTATCATCCATGAATTTTACTTGACAGATTTTTTTTTTTAAAAATCTTTTGGTAGAAAGATTCTCTGAACAAAGCATCAGGTTTTCCGTTGTGTTCATAAACAAGATTTAGTAGTGTAATTAAGTGTATGTCAAATGCCGAGATTTGTTGCTTCTCTGAAGTTTTCTCAAAAGCATGAGATTATGAATGCTGGTTTTTAGATGTGCTTGCAGTAAGTTGGAACCGGATGCTTAAAAGAGGTCTATGATTAATGTATCTACTCCAACCTGTGGAAATTTCTTGACGCCAATTTGATTTACAGTAATTTACCTTCTCTCTTTTTCTAGGTTTCAGGACCATCGCGAAGTACACAGAGGTCATTAGGCAGTGAAGAAAACTGTGATGATTCGTAAGTGTTTTGACTTCTCATTTCGATAACACTTGATTTGCAACGAACCATCTGCATAACTTGTATGTAATCTATCGTTGCAGGCAGTCGGGCAGTTCGAAGAAAAGGAGAAGTCACTGAATCTAAATCCGCTAAGTGGTAACGTTGATCTTCATGGGAAGCAGGCAATGATTGATATGTATTGTTGCATTCGTCGCGAAGTGGTGGCTTTTGCAAAAAAAATTCAGTTTATTTTTGTAAAACTTAAAACTTAGGAGCAAATATTGCTATGGTGTTGTATTATATCTGTACTGTATTATATGGCCCTCTTGTCACCCTCCTCCTTCCCCTCCTGCATTTGAATGGAAACTTTTACTGTCAATGCAAACTTGTACAGGAAAATTAGCAGTCTCTATATTATTTATTTGTTCATTCGTAAAATTTTTCTATCTTTGACAAAGTCAAAATCCTGTATAGATATGGATATTATCTTTCCATAAATTAGGACGGAATAGGTATGGATTATTGGGATGTAGAGAAGATATAGTCCTTTTATTCTTTTGAGAGCATTTTTTTTATTGATAAAAGATTTTTTATTTGTAGTTTATGGTTTTGAAGTTATTCCAATACGTGAACAACATACACAATGATCCAAAGAGTCCTTTTGATTTATGAAATTGGAATGATGACCACGAGAAATTATTGTACAACTCTCAAGAGAAGCAAAAAGAATATTTCTACACCGTAGTAAACCAAGAGCTAAACGATATTTGTATTGCTAAAAGGATGTAGTATCTCCTACTAATTGTATTTTGTAGCAATATATATATATATATATATATATATATATGTCAGCTATTATTTTTTCAAGCGGTTAAAATATATATTTCTCAATACCGCGTGCACAAATTGGCCCAAGGAAGGATCCGAAGTGCCTGTTACCAAAAATTAAGTAGATTACCACCAAGAAGTGTGGTATGATAATTAAGATCTCTCAATACTTAATCAAGGGGCATTTGCATCTATACCCGCTTTTTGTGTCACGTTTTAACTTGTGCCCGTTTTGCAAAAAAAATTGCAAGCGTACCCGCTTTTTCTCATAACTTCAGCATACGGGGCTGAAGTAGCAAAGGCAATCACGCAAAACTTCAGCATTCTAGTAGCCGGGTCTGAAGTTCAGCTCTAGAGCTAAAGTTTTTGTTTTGTAACTGGCGAAAGTTTTTGTTTGTAACTGGCAAACTTCAGCTCTAGAGCTGAAGTTTTTGTTTTGTAACTGGCGAATTTCAGCTCTAGAGCTGAAGTTTTTGTTTTGGAATTGTCGAACTTCAGCTCTAGAGCTGAAGTTTGTTTTTTGAACTGGCGAACTTCAGCTCTAGAGCTGAAGTTTTTGTTTTGGAACTGTCGAACACTAGTCTACATTTGCTTACAGAAACACGACATTGGATACAATACACGCATAGGCACCATTGCAACAAGGATAGTTAGACCAGAGCTCAATTTTAGAACCAAAACTGTTCATTGGCTTTCTGAAACAAAGTAAAAATTTCTGCACAGCGACAGGTGCAAAATTAATCCAACAACGCCTAAAACCTTTGATCCTATTTGTGCCTGGAGCATCAAACCATTTACAATTTTTCTTCTAAATTTTAATCTTTCATTCACTATTCAGGTTCAGCAACTAATTAAGGATTGTTCAGTTAATCATCTAGGTGCCGCTTTAAATAATTTGTTTATAATTTTGTTTTTAAATAATCTGATAAACATATTTATGGCAATCATCCCATAAACTGAAGTTCCATGGCAACACCAACACAGTAGAAGAAAGAAGAAGAAGAGGAAGAAGAAGAAGAAGAAGAAAACGAAGGAGGAGGAGAAAGGGAGCTGAAGTTATTTAAAAAGTGGCTACAAGCTAAAAGTTTTTTAAATAATGGGTATAGGTTAAATGGGGGCGACCAAGGCGCCCCGTGCAATTTTTACTTTTAAGGCCTAAATTACCTTGTTTTTCTTTTTCTTTTTTTAATTTAATCATTCCGTGATCATTAACACTTGTAGCCCTTTTGAGAAAGGAGTACCCGAATTTTAACAAAGCACGTGCATCCGAATACTCTGACGTGTGAATAGTCATTTTGAATTTTACATCGACTTTTCGCACTGAATCAACTCATAGAGGGAGATAAAAGGCTCGCTCTAAGCCTCTTAGTACTCCACTTGAAAATCTCGAGTTAAATGTTGAGAGATTTGCTCAATTTACTAGTTTGGGTACTTCTAATCCTTTGTTCACTCTTAGTGAGCTCAATTCTCATAGGCTCGACTTTGAGACGTCTGATTAAGGTAAAAATTGCATGGGGCGCCCTATTTGGTCGCTCCCATTTAACCTATATTCATTTTTTTTTAAAAATTTTTTAGCTTGTACCCACTTTTTAAATAACTTCAACTCCCTTTCTCCTCCTCCTCCTCCTTCTCCTCCTTCGTTTTCTTCTTCTTCTTCTTCTTCTTCTTCTTCTTCTTCTTCTTCTTCTACTGTTGTTGGTGTTGCAATGAAACTTCGGTTCATGGGATGATTGCCATAAATATATTTATCAGATTATTTAAAAATAAAATTATAAACAAATTATTTAAAGCGGCACCTAGATGATTGACTGAACAATCCTTAATTAGTTGCTGAACTTGAATAGTGAATGAAAGATTAAAATTTAGAAGAAAAATTGTAAATGGTTTGATGCTCCAGGCACAGACAGGATCAAAGGTTTTCGCCGTTGTTGGATTAATTTTGCATCTGTCGCTGTGCAGAAATTTTTACTTTGTTTCAGAAAGCCAATGAACAGTTTTGGTTCTAAAATTGAGCTCTGGTCTAACTATCCTTGTTGCAATGGTGCCTATGCGTGTATTGTATCCAATGTCGTGTTTCTGTAAGCAAATGTAGACTAGTGATGAACTTACAAACAAAAACTTAAGCTCTAGAGCTGAAGTTCGCCAATTACAAAATAAAAACTTTAGCTCTAGAGCTGAACTTCAGGTCCGGCTACTAGAATGCTGAAGTTTTGCGTGATTGCCTTTGCTACTTCAGCCCCGTATGCTGAAGTTATGCGAAAAAACAGGTACGCTTGTAATTTTTTTTGCAAAATGGGCACAAGTTAAAACGTGACACAAAAAGCGAGTATAAATGCAAATGACCTACTTAAAAGCTTACTTTTGTCTTTTTAACAGCGACACCATCTGTCCAAATCTTTAATCACTCTTTCCTCCTCTTCACAATTGTTAACAGAGCAACAAAATCCACTCAACAATTTCAAAAAATAATATTTTTCCTTATTCCAAAGTTCTACATCCAATATATACTATAGAGTTATACCCCTATAGATTTGCCTTTTAGCTCTACGACACAACAATGGAGAATAGTAGTAATGGTACGAACGGGAAAAGAATAAGAGCTGAAGATGTGATATGTAAGCTCAAAGACGACGGTGATTTCGATAAACTTCGCCTCAAAATTCTCCGCAAACTCAAAGAAAACGTCAGTATTTTGCTTTTTCTTCTTTTGTTATAGCTTGTTATTTAGGGTTTCTCATTGGGCTAAAATTGCACATCCTATTTATTCATCTTCCGTTTCTCTATTGTTATATTTGTTTAGGGCTTAAGTTATATACACTGATGGAGTACAAGAACAACAACATACACAGTGTAATCCTACAAGTTTGGGTATAGGGAACGTATTGTGTATGCAGTCTTTATCCCTCCACCTGTGATAGAGTGATAATGTAATAAATTGTTCATACTATCATGTAATTTAACCTATTATAATGTGTTACTACCATTTATTCGAGGTTATCAATTAATGCTATTTAATAGAGTAAGTGACCTGATTGTGTACATAGAATTAAACTAGTAAACATATGAGTTTAAGTTCTATGCACCGACCATAAAGCATATTTTGAAGGTCACCTAAAAAATGATGGCAGGATTCTGATTAATAGCATTGATTGTTAATCTAGAATAATTGGTAAGTTAACTTGCTATAATAGGTTAAAGATATACCAATGAGAGGAATTTATCAGGTCACCTTTATCTGTTGCAGTAGGTAGCATATCTTTCTTTAAAGATAGCAAATCCTATATTTTAAGGAGGCTGGCTTACCTGTAAATGTCCGTTGGTTGAACTAATAACAATAACAACAACAACAACAATAAACCAAGTATATTCCCACAGGTATTGGTTGAACTGATAATGTAAAGATTCTTTACAATGATGGTGTATATAACTTCAACTCAAAAAGAAAATACAAGAATGCTACATATGTGATTTGAATTAAAAAATTATTATTAGTACAAAAGTTTTTGTTCTTATCCTATTTGCACAGTATAACTTCCCCATTCATTGCATGTGGCGCTGGCCTTTGGCACTGATTAGAGATTAGAGATCAATTTTAGGATTTAAGTTATATACCCAGAAGGGGCAAGGTATGTAGTTTATCTAGGGCAGGTGCCTCCTAAAGAGAAACATAGGTGTTCAAAAGTTGGCGCAAGCTATGATTCTACTCATGAGCATGATGGTATAGCTGACCTGACTATGAGACCGACGGGTGGAAGCAAAAGTTGATCATGGTGATCCGGGAGTCAATGGATCAAAGGTACTTCAAAGAGTCAATGGACTATAAAGAATTGTTACACTCTAAGTGAAATTTAACCTAACCCATGCTAGCTGGTTTACCAATTTTCTAACCCTTTTTCTAGGTATCTCAAACTAGGCTGCTATTTGCAATTGGTTTTTCAGTAACTTGATAGATCCATTATCGGTGTATAAAAGTTAAAACTTTAATTTTGTAGTGCACGTTCTATGTACATGTTTATGCTTGTTTCAGCTTTCATTTGGATGCTTAACATCATTGAAAAACAAAAATATGCTTCTTTTTAGTTTGAAACTGTAGAAGTTCAGAAAATGTCAGTTAAAGGTTCAATAAGGACTTTGTCGGATGCAGAAAGGGTTTCTACAAGATTTGAAACCGTATACCTTGGTTGATGTTTGTTACTAGACTTACTGGCGGGATTCTATTGGCATGTTAAGCCTGGCCAGGCCTTTGCTTGAAAGCTCTTCTGACTGATTTTAACTCCATATGATTTTCCATGGGGAACTCTTGAGTTTCATTGCATCCAAGGCAAGATTTTTAAACAGAACTAATTGTACACAGTCGATCAGTGAGCCTTTCCAAAACTGAGGTTCTGATGTCTTCTCTTTTGCCTAAAGAATACCTTGAATATTAATCTACTTGGATTGCTAGTTGAGCTAGGTCGGTAGAAGCTTGCACGCTCAGCTTTTGTTAGGGCTGGGTTTTAAATCAATATGAGTTGAGTTGAGTGCAAAATAAATTCAGATCGATTTTGATTGAAGGCACAAGTTCAGGTTGAACTCGCTTAGACTAAGGATCTTTAGTGGTTCTTTTTCCATCCCTACAACAATGTCTTGTAACAGCCCACCTCTGTATGGTCTGGACTTTACTTTTGCGGTATTCAGGTATAAGTAATTAAATTTTTTGACGAGACTTGCAGTTTTGATTGCATTCTTTCTATAGTTTGATTTACCCTGGTCAGTTGTTAGTTATATTTGGGTTTAGCAATGAGCCTGGACTTTTAGGCTAGGGAAGAGCTGTAAAAGGTGAAACTGACTTGGTGCCCCAGGTTCGGGGAAGTATTTTGTTACATTATGCTTGTTTTCTGCTGATAACAAATCTCTTTATTTCCAATTAATGTCAAAACTTTTAACCTTCCACAAAGGTGCACCTTTTGAAGAGATGTGCACATTTTTATACACATTTAGAAGCTAAGCAAAAATACATCACACTAGCATTACGTTGAACATGGACATGGACCTGGCATGAAAATTTTGAAATGTTATGGGGGCATGACACGTATTGGAGATGATGTTATATCTGTATATGGTCTACACTTAAAACTAGAACTGTACTAACTATCAGTTCTTACTTAAAAAAATATAAAAATTAGATTAGTAACAATAAATTAAAGGCATAAGGGACAAACTTTGAAAGCTTCGCGGTTCCAACATCATAAAGAATCTATTAAGTGACATCATATTGCGCGTCCAGGAATCACCTAAAATAAAGTGCTTGCTACTACAAAAGATCACACTCCAAAATATCTGGTTCCAATAGTTCAAATTTAAAAGACAATAGCTGGGACTTAACTGTATTATTGTCGTACATGAATTAATGTGGTGTCAAACTTGATTAAATTTGATGTTGTGCTTCCTAATGTCTGCGGTGGGGCAAGGGGACAGAGAAAATTTCACTGTTAGTTTCCCAAAGCCTAACATATCTGCCTAAGCTTGGTAAAAAAAAAAAACCTTCATGCTCATTATCATTTAAAACATCGTTTCTCCTAGAGCTGAACAGTTATTTTCTCATATAAAACTTGAGAACGATGTACTATTCATGGTAAAGTTAAAACGTCTTTCTTGCCTTTGGTATATCTCTATATACAAGAAGATCAAAGAGATCTTCCTTTTTCATGTTGAAGGTAAACGATGCACTTCTAGTCTTGAAGTTATTATGTGATTATTTACTTAGTACAAGGGTATGAGGGGCTAGTTAATTTATTTAATAAGAGAATGGGACTTTATCTATATACTTGAATCCGGTGTTTAAAGGCACAGGAAGCATGGAGCCAAAATTTATAGCTTCTATTCAAGTGTTGGTCAAGTTCGCCTAGCTGCAAGTTGAGAAGTAAGATAAGCATTATTCGTTAAAGAATATGATGAGTGTTTTCTATCAAATTCTGAGATTTCGTATTTATATAATGCTCCTTTAGTATATGAAACTACTCCAACTGATTCTGTTATGCTAAGACCATTTTATGTTCAGTTTAGAATCAACGAAATTGATGAAATGTTGTTTACATCAAGGGTGTCTAACGGGCGGGCCGGGCCGGGCCGGGCCGGGCTGGGTAGAAAAAAGTTGAAACCGTCCGGGTTTCGAACTGGGCCGGCTATAGGTTAGGGGTTACCGGGCTTAACGGGTTCGGGTTCATCCGGTTAAAAAATGAACCGTAAGGGTTACGGGTCCAAGGGGCCGGGCCGGGTTAGTGTTTTTTTTATTTTTTAATTTTTTTTTTGTATTTTGTATAACTATTGTAATTTATATTATAAAGTAAAAATATAAAGAATACAATGAAGATGAAAAAAAATTGCACTTATAAATTGCAAGTGCTACATTTATTTCAAAATTCAAACTTACAAATTGAAAGGTTTACATTTAACAACAAGTAAATTAATCAAAAAAGAGTAAATTCAAAGGTTTTGCATTGCCTTGGACTCTAAAACCTTAAAAAAAAAATATTGAAATCATCTATTGCTGCTTTCGAATCGGCTGAAAGAGGATTTTGAAGTCACTTAGGAGAAGTATAGGGAAGTGTGCCTGAGTCTTCTATAATAAGTAGTTGTTTAGCCTTTAAACAGGTCCGGGCCGGTTAGCCGGTTCTACAGGGATTTTGGTTGACCGGGTTTGACCGGTCCGATTAACCGGATGAATTAAAGTGAACGGACCAACCCCCCTAACCCCAGTAACCCAGCCCACCCGGCCCCCTAAGTACCGGGCCGGTCCGGTCCGGGTTTCAACCGGTCTGGGCCGGTCCCGGGTCAACCCGGCCGTTTGACACCTCTAGTTTACATCATTTAATATTTTTGAATAGGTTAACGCCAAATAAATTATTTATAAAATTATGCTTTATAGGTCACGGGTTCGAGCCGTGGAAGCAGCCACTAATGCTTGCATTAGGGTAGACTGTCTATATCAAACCCCTTAGGGATGCCCTTTTGTAAATTTGTGCGTTATCCGTGTCCCGTCGCTTTTACTTGTGAAGGTTCTTGTCTCCGACTAACTATGTTAGTGTTAAACATATGATGAGTGGTTTTTACATTATCTTCTCAAACATATGATGAGTGGTTTACCCAAGAAAACCATTTGCTTTAAAGGGAAATTGCTTTTTTTTTTTTTTTTTGCAAAAACATCGTGCACGTTGCACATTTTTCTGTCCATTCCTCATTTATCTTTTGCCGCAGTCTTAGTGGGCATGTTAGGGCTCAGTTTGAGGTAGGGCAAATTATTTGTTTTAGGTTTTATTGAACTATCTTCTCAAAGATGCCGATTATCTTGAACCAACATCTCCAGCACTGTGACTCTGCTTTTATGCCTGTGTTTTATTCAAGATATTAGAAACTAAAGGTATGAGTTGACCAAAAATTCAACATGCACGATTTTTTTTTTTGGGCACTTTGCAGTAACCACGATGTAGGTGGATTTGTTGTATGTCATTTCTGTTGGCTTTTGGGTATGTCATGTTTTTACTTTATGTTCAGAAAAAGAAAAGGACAAGAATGAGGCTATTACACTTTTAAGTTTATATATGCTCCAAGTTGTCTGAAATTTTGTTTTGCTCCAGGAAGAGTTGCGGAATAGCATAATAGCCACTGTGAAAGAATCAGCAGCACTTAACCGTCCAGGTGCAGAAAATATGAAACCAAGGCAACTGTCGGATGCTATATATCAAGAAGTTGGGTAGGTCATATTTTCAAAGTTTCCAATGGTTTTGATGTTTTCTCTTTAAGACACTAGAAGCACCTAAACGCTGAAAGCTCTGACA